>NC_092147.1:78844558-78889558 GCF_045791955.1 Oncorhynchus clarkii lewisi | reverse complement strand
AGTCGAAGCTTTCCTTAGTTTTGGGTCAGTCACTGTGGTCAGGTATTCTGCCACTGTGTACTCTCTGTTTAGGGCCAAATAGCATTCTAGTTTGCTATGTTTTTTTGTTGTAAATTCTTTCCAGTGTGTCAAGTAATTTCTCATGATTTTGTTGGGTCTAATTGTGTTGCTGTCCTGGGGCTCTGTGGGGTCTGTTTGTGTTTGTGAACAGAGACCCAGGACCAGCTTGCTTAGGGGACTCTTCTCCAGGTTAATTTCTCTGTAGGTGATGGCTTTGTTATGGAAGGTTTGAGAATCGCTTCCTTTTAGGTGGTTGTAGAATCTCTCTCTGTCTCTGTCTCTGACCCACACACATGCATGCAAGTACACATGGGCGCATTCACTCACTCACACACACACGTGCGCGCGCATACACACACACACACACGCACACACACACAAACATCCCTTTCCTACTGACAGCCAGGCATCCTAGTTTCAGCAGAGCCATTATGGTGAGAGATGTGTTTGGAGACAGAGAGATACCTGATCCTATCACAAGACAAACACTAGGAAGGAGAGATGTAAACTCTTCCAACTCTCTCCTCTCCCTCGTAAACAGCGGCTGTTTTTAGATCAGCTTTTCCCTCTGTCTCTCCCATGTAGACTAGACCTGTTCTCCAATCGGCTTTCTCCTCTCCTCTCCTCTCCTCTCCTCTCCTCTCCTCTCCTTTCCTCTCCTCTCCTCTCCTCTCCTCTCCTCTCCTCTCCTCTCCTCTCCTCTCCTCTCCCCTGTAGACTAGACCTGTTCTCATATCAGCCCTCTCCTCTCCTCTCCTCTCCTCTCCTCTCCTCTCCTCTCCTCTCCTCTCCTCTCCTCTCCTCTCCTCTCCTCTCCTCTCCTCTGTAGACTAGACCTGTTCTCATATCAGCTCTGTCCTCTCTCCTCTCCCCTATAGACTAGACCTGTTCTCATATCAGCTCTGTCCTCTCTCCTCTCCTCTCCTCTTCCCTGTAGACTAGACCTGTTCTCATATCAGCTCTGTTTCCTCTCCTCTCCTCTCCTCTCCTCTCCTCTCCTCTCCTCTCCTCTCCTCTCCTCTCCTCTCCTCTCCTCTCCTCTCCTCTCCCCTGTAGACTAGACCTGTTCTCATATCAGCCCTCTCCTCTCCTCTCCTCTCCTCTCCTCTCCTCTCCTCTCCTCTCCTCTCCTCTCCTCTCCTCTCCTCTCATCTCCTCTCCTCTCCTCTCCTCTGTAGACTAGACCTGTTCTCATATCAGCTCTGTCCTCTCTCCTCTCCCCTATAGACTAGACCTGTTCTCATATCAGCTCTGTCCTCTCTCCTCTCCTCTCCTCTTCCCTGTAGACTAGACCTGTTCTCATATCAGCTCTGTCTCCTCTCCTCTCCTCTCCTCTCCTCTCCTCTCCTCTCCTCTCCTCTCCTCTCCTCTGTAGACTAGACCTGTTCTCATATCAGCTCTGCCCTCTCTCCTCTCCTCTCCCCTGTAGACTAGACCTGTTCTCATATCAGCAGCTCAGATCCGCTCATCAATAACCTCCCTGTGTGTCATTGTAGTTCAAACATGGCCTGTTCATTAGACTGATTTACAGGCTTCTTAAACATGAAGTGACAGGCAGCAGATAAAGTTGATAAACACACTGTTTTCATCCACCGTTCACCCAGCTGTCATCTGACCTTGAAACAAACACTGACAGACACTGTCCATACTCTGCTGTTTACAAACAGAACACTTCCAACCTGCCGGAACCTCTGAGGTGTCACCATGTTTATACACAGAAAGGCCTAGATACGCTCTGTCACCTTTCACCACTGGCAGGGAATATACATACGCTTTGCTGAGCAGTGTGTGTGTTTAGGTAGTAATGTGTGCATGGATATATTTGTTTGAATGTGTATTTACACAGCATATCAAAGTGTATATTATATTGTATCTATTATATCTGTGCTTGTGTGTGTGTGTGTGTGTGTGTGTGTGTAGGTGGTAATGTGTGTGTCCATGCATCAAGTCTCTGTGCGTTTGTGTGTCAATGCGTCACACCTGTGTGTGTGTGTGTGTGTGTGTGTGTGTGTGTGTGTGTGTGTGTGTGTGTGTGTGTGTGTGTGTGTGTGTGTGTGTGTGTGTGTGTGTGTGTCCATGCGTTAAGTCTGTGTGTGTGTGTGTGAGTGCTTCTCTCCCTCTGTGTGCTGAAAGGTCATGTGATTGGGGAGGACTGGGCTGGCTCACTGATATAAACTAGTAATGGCAGTTCTGGTGTTGAGAGCTCTGTCAGGCAGGCAGGTAGCAGTTAGCCTGCCATTAGCTAGCTGGGACACCAGCCTCAGCAGCTTTGTTCAGCTAGACCACCGTGCGGAGAACGTTTATCGTGAATAACTTTGTTGAGGCAGTTAAGAAAACTGTAGAAATTACAATAACTTGAGTGATGCTAAAATCATGTAGCTTGGGTTTGTGAGATTAGGCTGAGCAATGTAATTGGGAAATGTTAGCATGAATCCAGTAGCTGTTTAGTTTTTTGTGCAGTCAGCATGATGGCTACTTAAATGTATTTGTTTTGACTGCTGCCAGTGTGAACGTTAGCGTGAGTTGCACCTTTCATCCAGGCCTCGCTACTTCTTTTTCAGTACATTTTGTTTGCATCAACCCCAACACTTTTCTATACCTCTACCACTTCCTCATGGTCCCCTCTTCAGAACACTGTGTTAAAAACCACATTGGAGTCAATACCTTTTTCTGAAATCCTGAAATGGAATCAGATCATCAGGAAGCTAAGCTGCACATGGCTAAGGGAGTCAGTAGAAAGTGTAGAGGAGAAGATGTAGCAGCCAGACCAAACCAAACCAGTGAGGAGCTCTGTGTGAGGACTGAGCAGCCGTGTTTAATAAAGGAGGTCTGAGGGAGGCCTGATTGCACTAAGGAGCCACACGGGGGTTCTCTAATGAGAGCACACCCCACATCACATCCATATCCCATCCACAAGAAATAGGCTGCTGGGAACAGGCCCCTCCTCACATGATACACTCTGTCTCATCACACTCTCACCCACTTAGATTAGTATGCTCAGTGGGTGACAAAACTAGGCTGGGTGGAGAGGGGGAAAGGGAGGGGAGACAGAGGAAGGAGTGGAGGGTTGAAGAAAAGTAGAGATGTAAGAGAGTTACAGATGGAAAAGGATGAATGGAGAGAAGGACATGGTGATGAAGGTGAAAGGATGAATGGAGAGAAAGATATGGTGATGAAGGTGAAAGGATGAATGGGGAGAATGACATGGTGATGAAGGTGAAAGGATGAATGGAGAGAATGACATGGTGATGAAGGTGAAAGGATGAATGGAGAGAATGACATGGTGATGAAGGTGAAAGGATGAATGGAGAGAATGACATGGTGATGAAGGTGAAAGGATGAATGGAGAGAATGACATGGTGATGAAGGTGAAAGGATGAATGGAGAGAAAGACATGGTGATGAAGGTGAAAGGATGAATGGAGAGAATGACATGGTGAAGAAGGTGAAAGGATGAATGGAGAGAATGACATGGTGATGAAGGTGAAAGGATGAATGGAGAGAATGACATGGTAATGAAGGTGAAAGGATGAATGGAGAGAAAGACATGGTGATGAAGGGAACGTGAGAGAAGGAGAAGAGAGGAAATGACGAGGGGTAGAGAGTAGAGGAGTAAATATGCGTGGCATGTCTGCCTGTGCCTCTCGCTCCATGACAGGACAGTGTATCCCATCATGCAGTGGGTGTGCGTGTTCTGGGCCCTGCTCTCTCTCTGCGTCGGTCTTATTTAGGAGAGCAGCGGACTAGTGCAGAGCCTGGCGCCTGCTGCATTCGTCCTCATCTAAATTCATAACATATGACCTAATGTGCACACCAGGGGGGAGATAACTGTTGTCCATTGCTTCACTGAGAAAGGGAGAAAGAATGGTACAGAATGAGGGAGAGTGTGTGTGTAAATGCAACATGCAATTAGTTCTATGATTATATTGTTTTTGAAATCAATTAGTCCCTGGCAGTTCCCATCCCTAGTGTGTGTGTGTACACACACCTCTCAATGCCACACTAACATTAGCTGTCTGTGACGGCCTGTGACGATCCATACACAATCAAAATCTCTTTTACCTCCTATTGTTTAACTGATTGGAAACCTGCTCTTATCTTTTCGACTCTGTAGGACTTAGGGACACACAGTTGAGTGGGCTGATCCAGGACCAGTCAGCAGCTGGGCTAACATGGGTCCAGTGGTGGTGGTTTCCCCCTAGGCCTTTACCTCTCCCTAGGCCTTTACCTCTCCCGTCCCTGCTGGTTGCAGTGCTGGGGGAAATTCAGCTCACTGCTTTCATTTTGCTGCTTGGTTGCTAGCTGGAGATTTGAGCGCTACACCACATTAGCATAAGCTATTATTGTGTTTCTGTGATAGCATGCATTTCTCCTGGTGATATTCTCTTTTGACATGATTACTTCTCGGGTTTTTTGTTTAAGCGCCTATTTTCTTGTTAGGGCTATTTGGTCCTTACTTATTTACTCTATTTTACTAGCTCCACTTCCAAGCGGTGCTGGTGATTTATGAAACATGACCCGCCAAACCACACTTCTTAACACCTGCTCGCTTAACACGGAAGCCAGCCGCATCAATGTGTCGGAGGAAACACCGTTCAACTGACTACTGAGGTCAGCCTGCAGGTGCCCGGCTCGCCACAAGGAGTCGCTAGAGCACGATGAGCCAAGTAATTCCCCCCCCAACCAAACCCTCCCCTAACCCGGACGACGCTGGGCCAATTGTGCACCGTCCGATGGGACTCCCAATCACGGGTGGTTGCTGCCTCTAACACTGCAATGCATTGCCTTAGGCCACTGCTCCACTCGAGAGGCCCAAGTTATGGTTTTAAACAGAAGGAATGAGGACATCTTTCATTTTCACAAAAACCCCAGCCACAAAGGGTGCTTGTAAAATATATGCACACAGACACACACATGCATGTTTACATGAATGCATGCACGTACACAAGTACACACACACGTACACACACGCTGTTTCCAGCACAAGAATGCTCTATTTTAAGACACTTGTCGACTTAGCGAGAGAATTAAGATAAACATTGAATTATCTGGAGCAGAGCCCAAAGATAAAAGTTCCACTGATGGACTGGAACAGGCAGGACCAAGAGAAGATTGCCTGGAACAGGCAGGACCGAAGGAAGATGGCCTGGAGCAGGCAGGACCAAGAGAAGATGGCCTGGAACAGGCAGGACCAAGAGAAGATGGCCTGGAACAGGCAGGACCGAGAGAAGATGGCCTGGAACAGGCAGGACCGAGAGAAGATGGCCTGGAACAGGCAGGACCGAGAGAAGATGGCCTGGAACAGGCAGGACCAAGAGAAGATGGCTTGGAACAGGCAGGACCGAGAGAAGATGGCCTGGAACAGGCAGGACCGAGGGAAGATGGCCTGGAACAGGCAGGACCAAGAGAAGATGGCCTGGAACAGGTAGGACTGAGGGAAGATGGCCTGGAACAGGCAGGACAGAGAGAAGGTGGCATGGCACAGGCAGAACTGAGGGAAGATGGCCTTGAACCAGCAGGACCGAGGGAAAATGGCCTGGAACAGGCAGGACCGAGAGAAGATTGCCTGGAACAGGCAGGACCGAGGGAAGATGACCTGGAACAGGCAGGACCAAGAGAAGATGGCTTGGAACAGGCAGGACCAAGGGAAGATGGCCTGGAACAGGCAGGACCAAGAGAAGATGGCCTGGAACAGGCAGGACCGAGGGAAGATGGCCTGGAACAGGCAGGACCAAGAGAAGATGGCCTGGAACAGGTAGGACTGAGGGAAGATGGCCTGGAACAGGCAGGACAGAGAGAAGGTGGCATGACACAGGCAGAACTGAGGGAAGATGGCCTTGAACCGGCAGGACCGAGGGAAAATGGCCTGGAACAAGTAGAACTGAGGGAAGATGGCCTGGAACAGGTAGGACTGAGGGAAGATGGCCTGGAACAGGTAGGACTGAGGGAAGATGGCCTGGAACAGGCAGGACCTTGGGAAGATGGCCTGGAACAGGTAGGACCAAGGGAAGGGACGTTGCTTCCTAAGAAATCATTGGCATATACAGTTGAAGCCGGAAGTTTACATACACTTAGGTTGGAGTCATTAAAACTAGTTTTTCAACCACTCCCCAAATTTCTTGTTAACAAACTATAGTTTTGGCAAGTCGGTTAGGACATCTACTTTGTGAATGACACAAGTAATTTTTCCAACAATTGTTTACAGACAGATTATATCACTTATAATTCACTGTATCACAATTCCAGTGGGTCAAAAGTTTACATACACTAAGTTGACTATGCCTTTAAACAGCTTGGAAAATTCCAGAAAATTATGTTATGGCTTTAGAAGCTTCTGATAGGCTAATTGACATCATTTGATTCAATTGGAGGTGTACCTGTGGATGTATTTCAAAGCCGACCTCCAAACTCACTGCCTCTTTGCTTGACATCATGGGAAAATCAAAATAAATCAGCCAAGACCTCAGAAAATAATTGTAGACCTCCACAAGTCTGGTTCATCCTTGGGAGTCATTTCCAAATGCCTGAAGGTACCACGTTCATCTGTACAAACAATAGTACGCAAGCATATGTGGGACCACGCAGCCGTCATAACGCTCAGGAAGGAGACGCATTCATTCTCCTAGAGATGAAGGTACTTTGGTGCGAAAAGTGCAAATCAATCTCAGAACAGCAGCAAAGGACATTGTGAAGATGCTGGAGGAAACAGGTACAAAAGTATTTATATCCACAGTAAAACAAGTCCTATATCGACATAACGTGAAAGGCCGCTCAGCAAGGAAGAAGCAAAAACCACCATAAAAAAGCCAGACTAAGGTTTGCAACTGCACATGGGGACAAATGTCGTGCTTTTTGGAGAAATGTCCTCTGGTCTGATGAAACAAAAATAGAACTGTTTCGCCATAATGACCATCATTATGTTTGGAGGAAAAAGGGGGAGGCTTGCAAGCCGTAGAACACCATCCCAACCATTAAGCACGGGGTGGCAGCATCATGTTATGGGGGTGCTTTGCTGCAGGAGGGACTGGTGCACTTCACACCAGGAATAGATGGCGTCATACTTCCAAAGTTGTGGCCAAATGGCTTAAGGACAACAAAGTCAAGGTATTGGAGTGGCCATCACAAAGCCCTGACCTTAAATCCCATAGAAAATGTGTTGCCAGAACTGAAAAAGCTTGTGCGAGGAAGGAGCTCTACAAACCTGACTGAGGAACCTGAGGAATGGGCCAAAATTCACCCAACCTATTGTGGGAAGCTTGTGGAAGGCTACCCGAAACATTTGAACTAAGTTAAACACGTTAAAGGCAATGCTACCAAGTACTAATTGAGTGTATGTAAACTTCTGACCCACTGGGAATATGATGAAAGAAATAAAAGCTGAAATAAATCATTCTCTCTACTATTATTCTGACATTTCACATTCTTAAAATAAAGTGGTGATCCTAACTGACCTAAGACAGTGAATTTTTACTCAGATTAAATGTCAGGAATTGGGAAAAACTGAGTTTAAATGTATTTGGCAAAGGTGTATGTAAACTTCTGACATCAACTGTAGCTAGCTATCAAAGATTCAATGATGAAGAGAGACAAGCACCAATAAATAATGATTTAACAAATATCCAATAGGCCTACATAGGCAACAACTATTGGTGAATCCGAGCTAGCCTTAACAGTGACGTTTCCGTTGATGGCACACAAGTGGAAGAACTGTCCATGGTCCTGGCGCTGGTTGGTGGCAGCCAGTGCTGGCCTCTTCTTTGGAATTGAGAATGGTACGTCCCACTCCCATCTAGCTCTTTCTGTTCTCCATGTTTGGCCCTGCCAATAACTCTTCAGTGAGCTCTCACACCAATGGCCACTCACAGCCATTGTTTCCCTTGCCTCCAGACCCTCATCGGATAACTTTTGCATTCTGAAGTTGCTACCCATGCGGGCTGGTCATTAGTTATTTTCTCATGTATTGACGCAGTTGGTAATTCTAATAATTCTGTTTCATTCGATGTTGCTATGTTAAACAAATGATTGGCATGTAGCTAGCAAGCAGATATTCAATGATGATGAGAGACAAGAACTTCAAAAATAAGGATTTAATAAATATCTAATAGGCCTACATAGGCTGCACTGCGCTAGTTATAATGAATTAATGGAATTCTGAGTGTTTAGGGTTTCCATAGTGAATGATTAGTTTCACTTTCACTTTCACTGTTGGGCTAGCTAACCTACTGCCATGGCAGAGATGCATTTGTAAAATGATACATTGTTGCACAGATTGTAGAGGCAGACAATCTCCAAGTCCAGAACAGACTATGGGAGGCACACAGTACTACATAGAGCCATGACTACGTGGAACTCTATTTCGCATCAGGTAACTGATGTAAGCAGTAGAATCTGATTTTAAAAACAGGTAAAATACACCTTATTGAACAGTGGGGAGTGTGAAGAGACACATACTAAAGGTACAGACACACGCACAAAAGCACTAGCACACTCTCTCTACACACATGTACGTTGTATTATTGTTGTGTGGTGGTATTACTCAGTACTATTCTAAAATTGATTAAATTGCAAACCCAATAGTAGCATTGAAAAATAATATGCTTTTTTCCTGAGGGAGATTAAGTTGATTAATTTCCTGCCTGGGATGCAGGACAGTGATGAATTTCCTGCCTGGGATGCAGGACAGTGATGAATTTCCTGCCTGGGATGCAGGACAGTGATGAATTTCCTGCCTGGGATGCAGGACAGTGATGAATTTCCTGTCTGGGATGCAGGACAGTGATGAATTTCCTGCCTGGGATGCAGGACAGTGATGATTTTCCTGTCTGGGATGCAGGACAGTGATGAATTTCCTGTCTGGGATGCAGGACAGTGATGAATTTCCTGCCTGGGATGCAGGACAGTGATGAATTTCCTGTCTGGGATGCAGGACAGTGATGAATTTCCTGCGTGGGATGCAGGACAGTGATGAATTTCCTGTCTGGGATGCAGGACAGTGATGAATTTCCTGCCTGGGATGCAGGACAGTGATGATTTTCCTGTCTGGGATGCAGGACAGTGATGAATTTCCTGTCTGGGATGCAGGACAGTGATGAATTTCCTGCCTGGGATGCAGGACAGTGATCAATTTCCTGTCTGGGATGCAGGACAGTGATGCATTTCCTGTCTGGGATGCAGGACAGTGATGAATTTCCTGCCTGGGATGCAGGACAGTGATGAATTTCCTGCCTGGGATGCAGGACAGTGATGCATTTCCTGCCTGGGATGCAGGACAGTGATGAATTTCCTGCCTGGGATGCAGGACAGTGATGCATTTCCTGCCTGGGATGCAGGACAGTGGTGAATTTCCTGCCTGGGATGCAGGACAGTGATGAATTTCCTTCCTGGGATGCAGGACAGTGGAATTATGACATTAACACGTCATGGTATTTTGCGGGAGTTGTCCCACAACCAATATCAACCAATCAGCCTCAAGGATCCAAATAACCCGTTTTATAAACCCGTAATGAGACACACACACATCAGGATTCCCTGGTAATGTGGACAGTTATTCTACCATCTTCAAAGTGCGCATCAGAATTTGATAAGAACGAAGCACTTTGTTACATCCTGGAGTTGCATGTTCTGTTAAGATGAATTATGATAATCTGAATGTGATTTCTGTCATTCTGAGCACAGTGGGTGGACGCCCTAACCAGGTTACACACCCAATGCATATGGGTCCGGTACATCTTTCAAATGTCTGGTAGATCAAAATGCTGCCGGTCATTTTCATAACGGAAACCCTGACACACACACACACACACACACACACACGCACACACACACACACACACACACACACACACACACAAACACACACAAACACACACAAACACACAGGGGAAAGGACGTGTCACTCCTCTGAAGCACTGCCCCCTCCACTTCCTTTACCATCCTGTTTATTTTCTCTCTGCTAATGACGGTGGTGAAGTGAAGACCATCTATCTCTCCAGAGATAAGAACCAGGAGGGCCCTCCTCCCTCTATCTCTCCCCCATTAACAACTCCTCTCCCTGGGTGATTCAGCTACGAATCATGGCTGTAGCCTAGCTGCCTGGTCACGCAAACCCATTATTAAGTGTTAATGTCAGCTCGGGGGCCTTGCCACACTAAGACCAGTGTATGGCTCTGTTTGCTGTTGCCGAGCTGTTCTTGGCAACACGGCTTTCCATAAGTAATTTCCCTGGTGTGTGTGTGTGTGTGGAAAAGCAGCGTGGCAGTACGGGTGGGACTGGAGAATAGCCTTAAACGAGAATGTAACATTGAGGGTGTGACTACTGTAGATCAGTATTTGTGTTAATTGATTCATTTTCAAGGCTATTAACAGGGTATTCAATCAAGACAATTAGTGTAATACATATTTAAAAAATGACAGTTTCATGCAATTCATGCAACAACACCAAGCAGATACAAGCACCTGTCCTGGCGTTGTGTCAGATGAGCGATGAGCGTCAGTCAATGATTCCCCTCGTTAGTCCCTCTCTAATAGGGGCAAAATTCCCAATCCCATCATACTCCAGGCTGGCCTGCTTTCTTTCCCTATTTCCCTTGTCCTGATTCAGACCTTTATTTTTAGCAGCATGTCACTGAGCTCCTGAGGAGGTGGAAGGCCCCGCTGACAATCCTCTTCTCTCTCTCCCTTCACTGGCTACCTCCTTAGAGAGGGAAGATGTCAGTGGGGAGAGGAAGGCGGTGTGTATTTGTAATTGTATAGAATTAGGCTCAGATAGTCCTAAGTGGAAATCATATAGTTTTGACAGTTGCTGTATATGAGGGTCAACTGTTATAAATCATGTGTTCTAGTGATGGTGTAAAGAACATGTTGCAGATAGAACCACACTGAGCTAGTGGTGGAGTAAAGAACATGTTGCAGATAGAACCACACTGAGCTAGTGGTGGTGTAAAGAACATGTTGCAGATAGAACCACACTGAGCTAGTGGTGGAGTAAAGAACATGTTGCAGATAGAACCACACTGAGCTGGTGGTGGAGTAAAGAACATGTTGCAGATAGATCCACACTGAGCTGGTGGTGGAGTAAAGAACATGTTGCAGATAGATCCACACTGAGCTGGTGGTGGAGTAAAGAACATGTTGCAGATAGAACCACACTGAGCTAGTGGTGGAGTACGGAACATGTTGCAGATAGAACCACCCTGAGCTAGTGGTGGAGTAAAGAACATGTTGCAGATAGAACCACACTGAGCTAGTGGTGGAGTAAAGAACATGTTGCAGATATAACCACACTGAGCTGATGGTGGAGTAAAGAACATGTTGCAGATAGAACCACACTGAGCTAGTGGTGGAGTAAATAACAAGTTGCAGATAGAACCACACTGAGCTAGTGGTGGAGTAAAGAACATGTTGCCGATAGAACCACACTGAGCTAGTGGTGGAGTAAAGAACATGTTGCAGATAGAACCACACTGAGCTAGTGGTGGAGTACGGAGCCTGTTGCAGATAGAACCACACTGAGCTAGTGGTGGAGTAAAGAACATGTTGCAGATAGAACCACACTGAGCTAGTGGTAGAGTAAGAACATGTTGCAGATAGAACCACACTGAGCTAGTGGTGGAGTACAGAGCCTGTTGCAGATAGAACCACACTGAGCTAGTGGTGGAGTAAGAACATGTTGCAGATAGAATCACACTGAGCTAGTGGTGGAGTACGGAACATGTTGCAGATAGAACCACACTGAGCTAGTGGTGGAGTAAAGAACATGTTGCAGATAGAACCACACTGAGCTAGTGGTGGAGTAAAGAACATGTTGCAGATAGAACCACACTGAGCTAGTGGTGGAGTACGGAACATGTTGCAGATAGAACCACACTGAGCTAGTGGTGGAGTAAAGAACATGTTGCAGATAGAACCACACTGAGCTAGTGGTGGAGTAAAGAACATGTTGCAGATAGAACCACACTGAGCTAGTGGTGGAGTACGGAACATGTTGCAGATAGAACCACACTGAGCTAGTGGTGGAGTACGGAACATGTTGCAGATAGAACCACACTGAGCTAGTGGTGGAGTACGGAACATGTTGCAGATAGAACCACACTGAGCTAGTGGTGGAGTACGGAACATGTTGCAGATAGAACCACACTGAGCTAGTGGTGGAGTAAAGAACATGTTGCAGATAGAACCACACTGAGCTAGTGGTGGAGTAAAGAACATGTTGCAGATAGAACCACACTGAGCTGGTGGTGGAGTAAAGAACATGTTGCAGATAGAACCACACTGAGCTGGTGGTGGAGTAAAGAACATGTTGCAGATAGAACCACACTGAGCTAGTGGTGGAGTAAAGAACATGTTGCAGATAGAACCACACTGAGCTAGTGGTGGAGTACGGAGCCTGTTGCAGATAGAACCACACTGAGCTAGTGGTGGAGTACGGAACATGTTGCAGATAGAACCACACTGAGCTAGTGGTGGAGTACGGAGCCTGTTGCAGATAGAACCACACTGAGCTAGTGGTGGAGTAAAGAACATGTTGCAGATAGAACCACACTGAGCTGGTGGTGGAGTAAATAACATGTTGCAGATAGAACCACACTGAGTTGGTGGTGGAGTAAAGAACATGTTGCAGATAGAACCACGCTGAGCTTTACTACTGAATTATTACAGAAGGATCAGAAGACACACACAAACACACACACACACACACACACACACACACACACACACACACACACACACACACACACACACACCGTCCTCCAGACAGAGTTTCCTCACCCACATCCCACTCTCTCTTCTCTGTTCATGTTGACCTCTAATATGCTAATGCCCTAATGTCTCTGCTTCCCTCCTCTATTCATCACCCAGACACTCACACACACACACACACACACTCTCCCCTCTCTCTCTCTCTCTCTCTCTCTCTCTCTCTCTCTCTCTCTCTCTCTCTCTCTCTCTCTCTCTCACTCTGTTACACATACATACTCTCTCTGTCTCACATACACACACTCTCTCTCTCTCTCTCTCACTCTGTCTCACACACTCTCTCTGTCTCTGTCTCACACACACTCTCTCTTTCTGTCTCACATACTCTCTCTGTCTCTGTCTAACATACTCTCTCCGTCTCACACACACTCTCTCTCTGTCTCACACACTCTCTCTCCCTCTCTCTCTCTCTCTCAGTCTCACATACTCTCTCTGTCTCTGTCTCACTCTCTCTCTCTCTCTCTGTCTCACATACTCACTCTGTCTCTGTCTCACATACTCTCTCTCTCTCTCTGTCTCACATACTCTCTCTGTCTCACACACACACTCTCTCTCTGTCTCACACACTCTCTCTGTCTCTGTCTCACACACTCTCTCTGTCTCTCTCTGTCTCACATACTCTCTCTGTCTCACACACTCTCTCTGTCTCTGTCTCACACACTCTGTCTCTGTCTCTGTCTCACACTCTCTCTCTCTGTCTCACATACTCCCTCTGTCTCTGTCTCACACACTCTCTCTCTCTGTCTCACTTACACTCTCTCTCTGTCTCACATACTCTCTCTGTCTCACAAACACACACTCTCTCTCTGTCTCTCACACACACTCTCTCTTTCTGTCTCACATACTCTCTCTGTCTAACATACACTTTCTCTCTCTGTCTCACATACTCTCTCCGTCTCACACACACTCTCTCTCCGTCTCACACACACTCTCTCTCTCTCTCTCTCTCTCTCTCTCTCTCACATACTCTCTCTGTCTCTGTCTCACTCTCTCTCTCTCTCTCTCTCTCTGTCTCACACACACTCTCTGTCTCACATACCATCTCTCTCTCTCTCTCTGTCTCACACACACTCTCTGTCTCACATACACTCTCTCTCTGTCTCACATACACTCTCTCTCTCTCTCTCTCTCTCTCTCTCTCTCTCTGTCTCACACACACTCTCTGTCTCACACACACTCTCTCTCTTTCTCACACACACTCTCTCTCTGTCTCACACACTCTCTCGCTCTCTCTCTCTCTGTCACACATACTCTTTCTCTCTCTGTCTCACATACTCTCTCCGTCTCACACACACTCTCTCTCTGTCTCACACACACACACACTCTCTCTCTCTCTCTCTCTCTCTCACATACTCTCTCTGTCTCTGTCTCACTCTCTCTCTCTCTCTCTCTCTATCTCTCTCTCTCTGTCTCACACACACTCTCTGTCTCACATACTCTCTCTCTCTCTCTCTCTGTCTCACACACACTCTCTGTCTCACATACACTCTCTCTCTGTCTCACATACACTCTCTCTCTCTCTCTCTCTCTCTCTCTCTCTCTCTCTGTCTCACACACACTCTCTGTCTCACACACACTCTCTCTCTTTCTCACACACACTCTCTCTCTGTCTCACACACACTCTCTGTCTCACACACACTCTCTCTCTTTCTCACACACACTCTCTCTCTGTCTCACACACTCTCTCGCTCTCTCTCTCTCTCTGTCACACATACTCTTTCTCTCTCTGTCTCACATACTCTCTCCGTCTCACACACACTCTCTCTCTGTCTCACACACACTCTCTCTCTCTCTCTCTCTCTCTCTCACATACTCTCTCTGTCTCTGTCTCACTCTCTCTCTCTCTCTCTCTCTCTGTCTCACACACACTCTCTGTCTCACATACTCTCTCTCTCTCTCTCTCTGTCTCACACACACTCTCTGTCTCACATACACTCTCTCTCTCTCACATACACTCTCTCTCTCTCTCTCTCTCTCTCTCTGTCTCACACACACTCTCTGTCTCACACACACTCTCTCTCTTTCTCACACACACTCTCTCTCTGTCTCACACACTCTCTCGCTCTCTCTCTCTCTCTGTCACACATACTCTTTCTCTCTCTGTCTCACACACACACTCTCTCTGTCACACATACTCTCTCTCAATTCAATTAAATTCAATTCAAGGGCTTTATTGGCATGGGAAACGTGTTAACTTTGCCAAAGCAAGTGAGGTAGATAATATATAAAGTGAATATATAAAGTGAAATAAACAATACAAATTAACAGTAAACATTACACATACAGAAGTTTCAAAACAATAAAGACATTACAAATGTCATATTATTGTCACGGTCGTCCTCCTCTTCATCTGAAGAGGAGAGGCGAAAAGGATCAGAGGACCAATATGCGGCGTGGTAACTGTCCATGGTAAATCTTTAATCAAGAAAGTACTGAACACTGAAAACTATACAAAACCAGTAAACAAAATAACAACCGTGAAGCTAATGCGAGCTGCGCTGAAACAAGCCATCAACATAGACAATCACCCACAAACAAACAGTGCAACCCAGGCTACCTAAGTATGATTCTCAATCAGAGACAACTAATGACACCTGCCTCTGATTGAGAACCATACTAGGCCGAAACATAGAAATAACCAAAAACATAGAAAAACAAACATAGACTGCCCACCCAACTCACGCCCTGACCATACTAAATAAATACAAAACAAAGGAAATAAAGGTCAGAACGTGACAATTATATTTATACAGTCTCTCTCTCTATGTGTGAACCAAACCAAATCCTTCTCTTTGCTGCATACCTCCTCTGTTAATACAAATGACATTTATCTGAGGTCTACGTTAAAAGGAATCACACCCCTATATGCCGGCCCTATATGCCATGACCACAGCTACAGAGGCACTTAATCTCTCTCTCTCTCTATCTCTGTATCTCTATCTCTATCTCTATCTCTCTCTCTCTCTCTCTCTCTCTCTCTCTCTCTCTCTCTCTCTCTCTCTCTCTCTCTTTGTCTCATACACACTATTTCTGTCTCACACACCAATGAATATGGGTCCGGTAAATTTCTCAAATGTCTGGTAAGTTAAATTGTTGCCGGTAATATTTCCGGCCCCTCATTTCCGTAACAGAAACCCTGACACACACGCACACGTGCACATACACAGTACGGCACAAAGAGATCCTCTCGGTCTCACAGACTTTATCGGAGCTTCATCTGTGAGAGAAAAGACATGTCTATTCCACTGAGAGGTAGTGTATTTTCTTCCTGTGTGATCTCATGGAGGTGTTATGACTAGCAGCGTAAGCTAGGAGGCCCTAGGTCTCTGGGCCTGCTCCCACCAGACTGAAGGAGATTGTAAACTGTTACACTGGAAAACGTTCTGTCTTATGTAATGACTGTGGCAGCGCTGTGGAGGAGATGCTCAGATTGACAGAGTAAAATGAACTGGACAAGCAGGGAGCTAGAATATTACTGACGCCCCCTCACTATAGGGCCCACTACTCTCACAGCCTGCAGGCAGTAGGAGACGCAGCAGGGAAATGTCCTCCATACTATACGGCTCTTATCTGGCATGGCGTATATTTACAGGGTAAAGCCAGAGATATTTGGGTGGAGAGACAGTGCAGTGACGAGGGACGCTGGAGGGAGTTCCTCTGTAGTTTAATCCTTTTCTAAATCCTGCCAGAGATCCCAGTGGACCCTGCAGCTCTCTCCCTTTCTTTCTATCTTTCTCTCTCCTCTCTCTGCTCTCTCCTCTCTCTGCTCTCTTTCTCTCTCCTCTCTCTGCTCTTTCTCTCTCCTCTCTCTGCTCCCTCTTTCTCTCTTCCTCCTTCTCTCTGCTCCCTCTCTCTTTCTCTCTCCTCTCTCTGCTCTCTCTTTCTCTCTCCTCTCTCTTTCTCTCTCCTCTGTCAGCTCTCTCTTTCTCTCTCCTCTCTCTGCTCCCTCTCCTCTCTCTGCTCTCTCATTCTCTCTGCTCTCTCTCCTCTCTCTGCTCTCTCTTTCTCTCTCCTCTCTGCTCCCTCTTTCTCTCTCCTCTCTCTGCTCCCTCTTTCTCTCTTCCTCCTTCTCTCTGCTCCCTCTCTCTTTCTCTCTCCTCTCTCTGCTCTCTCCTCTCTCTGCTCTCTCTTTCTCTCTCCTCTCTCTGCTCTCTCTTTCTCTCTCTTTCTGCTCTCTCTTTCTCTCTCCTCTCTCTGCTCTCTCTTTCTCTCTCCTCTCTCTTCTCTCTCCTCTCTCTCCTCTCTCTGCTCTCTCTTTCTCTCTCCTCTCTCTTTCTCTCTCCTCTCTCTGCACTCTCTACTCTCTCTGCTCACTCTCTCTCTCTGCTCTCTCCTCTCTCTGCTCTCTCTTTCTCTCTCCTCTCTCTCCTCTCTCTGCTCCCTCTTTCTCTCTCCTCTCTCTGCTCTCTCTCCTCTCTCTGCTCTCTCCTTCTCTCTCCTCTCTCTGTTCTCTCTTTCTCTCTCCTCTCTCTGCTCTCTCCTTTCTCTGCTCTCTCTTTCTGTCATCACTCTCTCCTCTTTGTGTGCTCTCTCTTTCTCTCTACTCTCTCTGCTCTCTCTTTCTCTCTCCTCTCTCTGCTCTCTCTTTCTCTCTCCTCTCTCTGCTCCCTCTTTCTCTGTCCTCTCTCTGCTCTCTCTTTCTCTCTCCTCTCTCTGCTCTCTCCTCTCTCTGCTCTCTCTTTCTCTCTCCTCTCTCTGCTCTCTCTTTCTCTCTCTTTCCGCTCTCTCTTTCTCTCTCCTTTCTCTGCTCTCTCTTTCTCTCTCCTCTCTCTTTCTCTCTCCTCTCTCTCCTCTCTCTGCTCTCTCTTTCTCTTTCCTCTCTCATTCTCTCTCCTCTCTCTGCACTCTCTACTCTCTCTGCTCACTCTCTCTCTGCTCTCTCCTCTCTCTGCTCTCTCTTTCTCTCTCCTCTCTCTCCTCTCTCTGCTCCCTCTTTCTCTCTCCTCTCTCTGCTCTCTCTCCTCTCTCTGCTCTCTCATTCTCTCTCCTCTCTCTGCTCTCTCTTTCTCTCTCCTCTCTCTGCTCTCTCTTTCTCTCTCCACTCTCTCCTCTTTGTGTGCTCTCTCTTTCTCTCTACTCTCTCTGCTCTCTCTTTCTCTCTCCTCTCTCTGCTCTCTCTTTCTCTCTCTGCTCTCTCTTTCTCTCTCCTCTCTCTGCTCCCTCTTTCTCTGTCCTCTCTCTGCTCTCTCTTTCTCTCTCCTCTCTCTGCTCTCTCCACTCTCTGCTCCCTCTTTCTCTCTCCTCTCTCTGCTCTCTCTTTCTCTCTCCTCTCTCTGCTCCCTCTTTCGCTCTCCTCTCTCTGCTCTCTCTTTCTCTCTCCTCTCTCTGCTCTCTCTTTCTCTCTCCTCTCTCTGCTCTCTCTTTCTCTCTCCTCTCTCTGCTCCCGCTTTCTCTCTCCTCTCTCTGCTCCCTCTTTCTCACTCCTCTCTGCTCCTTCTGGTGTAACATGTTATCTTGTTGTGCAGGTTGCTCCAGGGGAGCCCCTCCCCCCTCCTATCTCTCTGCTTTGCTACAGTCACTGCACACCAAGTCCTATCAGTGTAATGAGTCTGTCTGTCTGTCTGTCTGTCTGTCTGCCTGCCTGCCTGCCTGCCTGCCTGCCTGCCTGTCTGTCTGTCTGTCTGTCTGTCTGTCTGTCAGGGCCTGAACTGTCAAATGATAGAGGCCACAGAAGCAGACATCAAACATATACCCAATTTGAGTTTTCTTTCTCTGGTAATGGACCACAGATTAACCCCATTAACCAGCTAGCCGCCTGTTCAAGCGTTTTGTACCCAGCCGCCACAGAAACAGCGTTCTGGAAAGTCCTACGTTTTTTAAATTAAACACCACAATAGCTGCCCTACTTAACAGAACCTTGTGACTTCTGCTGCTCTGTCACAAGCACTGCAGCACTATTAAGAAACGCAGGGATGTGTTATGGTTGTAAACAGTGTCTGGTGCTCTGCTCTGGTCTGGTTGGTATTAGTGATGCTTTATAGTGTGGGCTGCCCTGAGGGGGAAGCCATTGTTTGCTCAGTACCTGCTAAAAAGCAAGCAGGTGAGAGAGATGGCCTTTACAGGTGAGCAGTGCACTGTACAAAGTGCCCTTCTGGGCCATCTCGCCTCCCCCAGTGAGCTTTATGACTGTGTGCTGTGTACCTGCGGCTGAGATACAGGGACACGAACATGTGGACGGATGGACGGATGAAAGGAAGGATGGAGGAGGCTGTCTTTATGGCTCTCGGTCTGTACAGAGGCTGTTTGTCCAGTATCCATGCAGTGTGTTAGTAACAGAGAAGAACATGCCTTAGCTGTAACCTCTACTTAGAATGGATGTTAAGGGGTTAATGGTTTTGAAATGCTATTTTAGGATACTAACACTTTTGATGAACTGTGACCAGGGGAGTGAAAGCAGACTTGTTTGATGTTTGTACACGGTGAATTGCTGGTTTTGGATGGCTTGTTCTGATTGAGGTCATTTTGGGTGAAATGTGTTGTGTTGAGCTTGTAGCTAAGTTTGAAGATGATTGCTTATTCGCAGTGCTTTACTTGACTTGTGATTGGCTGGTCTTGTGTTGTTGAGCTACGGAGATAATGCATCCTCTGGGGTGTACAACTGGGAGGGAGTGTGTTTAACTGCAGTGAAAACCTTGAGCTCCAACTCCTTCCTGTCTCCCTCTCTCTTCCCTCTCTCCAACTCTCCTCCCTACATTCCTCTCTCCCTCTTCTTCCTCCTCTCCCTCTCTCCTTCTCCCCATTGGGTTGGGATGGTGTTGTTAAGCAGAGGTAGATAACGAAGTGACAATAGGTTCAGTATAGGATGGCCACAGGACAACACCACAGCTGCTACCAGGAGAGGAGGGTACAGCCTCTTATCAACTATCTGCTTCTCCACTGATAACAACAGACAGTTACTCTGGAGGGGAGGGGAGGGGAGGGGAGGGGAGGGGAGGGGAGATGAGAGGAGAGGAGGGGAGAGGAGGGGAGAGCAGAGAGAGAGAGAGAGAGAGAGAGAGAGAGAGAGAGACAGAGAGAGAGAGAGAGAGAGAGAGACAGAGAGAGACAGAGAGAGACAGAGACAGAGAGAGAGAGAGAGAGAGAGAGAGAGAGAGAGAGAGAGAGAGAGAGAGAGAGAGAAAATAAGGATTTGCTGTACCAAAGACCTGTTAGTCAGCTGTTTTCGTCACCCGCCCGCAATTTGCTAATAACCCATCTGCAACTGCCTGACTATGTAATGAAGTGATCTGAGGCCCTGAGAATCCTAATATAGAAAATGAGGTGTAGACTACAATCAGAGACCACAGCATTTTGGGGGGCCTGATTTACACTGAGCAAAAATATATAAATGCCACATGAAACATGTTCAGAGATTTTACTGAGTTACAGTTAATATAAGGAAATCAGTCAATTGAAATAAATTAATTAGGCCCTAAACTATGGATTTCACAAGACTGGAAATACAGATATGCATCTGTTGGTCACAGATACCTTGACGTGCCAAAGGCCTATTTGAACTCCCCGTCTTGTTACTGTAGAATTGGTTTAGCGCCTCACAATCATCACACATAACATGCAGTACACTGCTATCATCCCCTTTCACCACTTCACAAACATTACTGTTCTGAACCTCCCTTGTCTTTCTTTTCAACTCTCCATTTCGCAGCTTTTCTGTTATTGAATTAAACTCTGACATTTTCCTTTTTGCCTCTGTGGATTGACATGACCTTTTGCTGCACATTCCCTATTGGCGTGTAGACTAGGTCTTAAAACCTAGTCTTATGCACTAATGCCAGATAGCCTAAAACAATGACAGAAAAACATAATTGTTCCCTATAGATATAAATTGCACAAGAATGACACATTTATGGACTTTGAAGGTACTGTTTTCTCCTTGTTCAACCCGCCCTTCAGCCACACAAATGTTTCATCACCCTAAACCCGCCCGCCCTACGGATAAAACTGAGAGGACTGTAGGTTATGAGTCAACCCGCGCATCGCTAACAGACATACACACACTTCGTGGACTAAACCAGACCCATCTCCATTACCATATCCCACCTCTCTAGAGGCCTGCTGCTGTCCCAATGACACTAAATAACAGTATGAAAATAAGAAGACATTAGCCAAGCCTGGCACAGGGACCAGCACTGCTGTTTATTCTGGGGCTAACTTACCTAGAAACACCCAGACCACTCCTACTCGATCCGAACAAAACCCTGGCAGCTCTCTCTCTCTCTCTCTCTCTCTCTCTCTCTCTAGCGTACTTCCTCTTTTTCGTTGAGTCAGCGCTCTTTCTCCTCTCTGTGATTACCCTCTAATCTCCCCGCTGACATGTTCAATTGACTTTCTCCCCTTTCTTCTCCCTGGACGTTTCCTTTGGCGTCCCCACTCTCAAAGGCAGAACACATGAACAGAGGGAGGAGGCATTACATGGCCCTTCTGCCTTTCTGCCTTGTTCTTCTTCTTTTGTTTACGATGCTGAGAGGGAACGTTTCTGGAGAGGTGCAGCTGTTATGTAGTTCTGTTGACCTCTGACCTCTATTTAGGTGAATAGATGGAGGGAGAGATGGCAGAGAGGAGAGGATCGGTGGTCTGTCTTTATTCATTTGGATTTGAGGGCCAACCAGGGAGTGTCCTATAGATAATACCCTTCACAGTCGGCTGTTTCTACACTTCTCCAACTCTCACTCCTCCATCCTTCCATCCCTCAGCCGTACACTGGGTAATTGTTATGAGTATTCATCCATCAGGCAGTCAGTGAAACTGCTGACAGTGAGAGAAGAGTTTCACTTTAATGTTCTAACTTTAACAGGAGGAGCTGTGAATGAGAGGGTTAAAGAGATTCTCCGGTACTTTTGTATCCTTTCTAGGCAGTAGTTCTGAAAGCCAAAAGTGGCCCCCGGAAATGGCATACTACGTCACATATGTGCAGATACTGTATGTACATCTTTAAGTGATGCCAGCCTCTCTAAGATGAGTCAGGGGAAACTGGTTCGTCCTAATCATGTAGCACATCTTTAAGTGATGCCAGCCTTTCTAAGATGAGTCAGGGGAAACTGGTTCATCCTAATCATGTAGCACATCATGTAGCACATCTTTAAGTGATGCCAGCCTTTCTAAGATGAGTCAGGGGAAACTGGTGACCTGACCATAATAACTTAAATCAGTTTGCATGTTCCTAGTTATTGTAAACCTACAGTATATAAAGCATAATTTTATTTTGTGTCTTTGTTTCTGACTCTATTGGTTCTGACGTTGCTGTATGTCAGTGACCAGCTACAAGGCTAGATGTGCCACTCCAGCCCCAGCCCCAGCCCCAGCCCCAGCCTCTGTGTTGAGACTGTGAAAGAGCCTGCCTGCCCTTCATGCTTGAAAACATATGTCATTTCCCCATAGGAAACATTTACAGTCTGTGGCTAAATCACTCCATTAATTTGTGTCATTTAATAATGAATTCATCCATTCAGTAAGCATGTGCATTGTACACAAGCTCATGTGTATATATTTATGTAGACAGTATGGCTTTGGAGAAGGAAAGGTGGGGGGGTTTCCAGCTCCTGTGATGGTTTCACTGACATTGTATAAACTTGAAGTTATCAGGGGACCCCTTTTGTGATGCCAGCTTCATCGGGGACCCCCTCATAATCAGAACATATCTGGGGTGTAAAATAGCATACAAGGGGTTTTATTATGACTTTGGCAGTGCATGGCCGGACAAACCAAGTCTCGGTCCTGGGAAGGAACGTTTTTCAAGCTAATTTCCTGCGATTCTACAGATTCTACTTTTGTCACGTGACAGAGGTGACTGTTGTTCTTGGTGCTTTAACTCTAGAACAGCTAAAGCAGCCGTTTTGAATTGGTTTGTATTATTACTCCCCCCCCCCCCCATTGCCCCTCCAGGGCCTGTCCGACAGTTGAAAGTGCAGTGCCCAGCTGATAATCACCACAATAATTGCCTCGAAACTGAACCTAAAGTAATTTCACACGTATAACAACAGATTCAATCATTTAAGTAAAGTATGATGGGGAGAAAAGGGGAGAATGGGGGAGTTAATGAGCGAGGGGAAGGGTGGGCCATTCTATTGAATTGATCTATTCTAATTCTAAACTTAAAATGGTATGTACCCTATATAAGTCCACCCAATCCCAGCAGTCTTATCAGTCTACGTTGACCTATTGTGGAGCAGGCTACACAGTGAGAGCGTGGGTAATTGTACCTGCTGAACGGCTTTCAATGTCTGGGAAAAGATCCACATCGGGCAGCAGGTGAGCGTGTCGGAGAATGTGGTGATGAGGCTTGTGGAACCTCACGTTGGCAAGAGGACAAATGTCACCATGGACAATTTCTTCACTTCACTGTTATTGGCGAACAAGTTGTTTGCAAAGAAAACAAGTCTTGCCGGCGCCATGAACAAAGTGAGACGGGCCCTCCCTCCCTCTGCGCAAAATAAGGCACCTGCACAGCCGTTGTACTCTGCAATGGTGCTGAAGAATGACAAGACGACGGGGACACAATAAAGAGAAAACCAGAAACTATTACGAACTACAAACAAACATAGGTCAAAGTGTGTCAAGCAAATGAAAATGAAGGAACACCAATTGATTGAAAACTTCAACACTGTTTTGTGTGTTATGTGTTTTGTGTTATTTCATAAAGCCTACAGTAACAGAAACTAAAATGCTATTGTGTTATTTAAAATGTAATTAACATTGTATTCTAATGTTACCCAAGGCCTTCATAAACACAACCAAATCATTATTTTTGCGTTAGCTTTTATATTAAATGTATTAATTACACTGTTAGAATGTTGCAGTTAGAATGACTGCTCATTAACTTGAAGGGGGGGGACCATCGAGGCCCAGGGGTTCTATGGTGTTAAACCTAAATCCCAGCGTGTGTGTGTGTGTGTGTGTGACAGTGTTGTGTCTCCCTAGTCTAACACAGTCATAAATGACCTGATCTAGAGAGTAGTGGAGCTGACTGGAGAACATGTTTGTGTTGGCCCTGGTGAATTACATTGCACCATAGGACATGAGCACACACGCGCATACACACACACACATGCAACCACAATCCCGCACACACAAAGGCCGACATGGAGGGCAGTTTCCATGCAGCCTGTCTCTCTGAGCCAGACACACACACACACACACACACACACTTTCTCACCATCTCTCCCCTGTTCTTTCTTTCTTTCAATTCAATTATCCTTCACTGACATGCCTACCAATAATATAGCTAAATCAGCATATAATTCACCCAATTAAATGACGAGAGACCTTCCCTCCTCTCTTTTTCATCTGTTTTTATTTTTTATCTCCCTCTGTCACTCTCTACTTCTCTCTCCCTCTGTCACTCTCTACTTCTCTCTCCCTCTGTCACTCTCCACCCCTCTCTCCCTCTATCCCTCTCTACTTCTCTCTCCCTCGTGAGTCTGTGTGTGTGTTTGCGTGGGTCTGTGTGTATGTGTGTATGAGTCTGTGTGTGTGTGGGTGCGTGTGCAGTGATTTATCAGTAATCCTATCCGGCTGTGATAAACAGTATATCTGATTGACCCGTTCTTGCTCACTCCTTGCGGTAAATTGAATTCCCTCTCGTTTGCCCTCCAGGATTTATTTACATTTCAGGAATATATATTTTTTATAATACTTTTCCTTTCATTCCATCCCTCTCTCTCTGCCCCTCATTTTATCTATCCCTCTCTCTTCCCCTCCTTCTCTCTCTCTCTCTCTCTCTCTATCCCTCCCTCCCTCCCTCTCTATCTTTCCCCCTCCTTCTCTCTCTCCCCCTCCTCTCTCTCCCTCTCTCCTCTTCTCTCTCTCTCTCTCCCTCTCTCTCTCTGCCCTTCCTTCTCTCTCTCTCTCTCCCTCTCTCTCTCTCCCCCTCCTTGTCTCTCCTCTTCTATCTCTCTCCCCCTCCCTCCCTCCCTCTCTCACTCTCTCCCTCCTCTCTCCCTCTCTCTCCCTCTGCCCCTCCTTTTCTCTCTCTCCCTCCTTCTCTCTCTCTGCCCCTCCTTCTCTCTCTATCCCTCTCTCTCCCTCCCATTCCCTATCTCTCCCTCCCTCTTCCTCTCTCTCCCTCCTCCTATCTCTCTCTGCCCCTCCTTCTCTCTCTCTGCCCCCCTGTCTCTGGCCCGTAGCATGGGGTACACTCAGCTCACTGAGCATCAAATGACAGGGTGACCTATAGCGTGGCCTGGAGATTGAGTAAGAAGAAGGGGAAGAAGGGCAGAGGATAAGATAAATGGAGGTAGCACCAAAAAGTGAAGAGGGCGTGTGTGACAAGAGGAGATATGTAGATGCAAATCAAAGATGAGAGAAGACAGCTGTATGTATGTACTATCTGAGAGAAGAACAGAGAGAGAGTGAGAGCGAGAGAGAGCGCGTGAGAGCGAGAGAGAGAGAGAGAGCGAGAGAGAGAGAGAGAGAGCGCAAGAGAGAGAGAGAGAGAGAGGGAGAAAGAGAGAGAGAGACACACACACACAGAGAGAGCTGTGATGCTAGCTGGAGTGTAATCGATAACTGTGTGCTCCGTCTGTCACATTCCATTTGATCGTTGCCAGATCCTGCTCCCCTGGGATTGAGCTGTCTGTCTCTGTCTGTCAGAGAGAGAGGAGACCAGAGACCAGGGGACGTGTCATCCCTGCTGCCCAGCTCTGTTAACATACACACACACATGCATGAGAGCACTCACGCACACATACACACACACACACATACACACACTCAAGTACACACACACCTTGAAGGTTGTGACTCAGCCTCTCCATCCCTTTAGCATCATTCCTCCTCATTCTCTCTCTCCCTATTTCTCAAATCTCTCTCTCTGTCTTTCTCTCTCTCTCACTCCGTCTCTCGCCCTCTCTCTCTCGCATTCTCTCTCTTGCTCTCTTGCTCTCTCTCGTCAGAGTGCATGCTGGGTGTGAGTCGGGAAGTAGGAGCGATTGTGGGAGCGACTGGTATTATTTTCGTTTCGGTTTCGGTGTGTATACATTTTTATTTATTTTATTTCACCTTTATTTAACCAGGTAGGCTAGTTGAGAACACCTTTATTTAACCAGTTAGGCTAGTTGAGAACACCTTTATTTAACCAGGTAGGCTAGTTGAGAACACCTTTATTTAACCAGTTAGGCTAGTTGAGAACACCTTTATTTAACCAGGTAGGCTAGTTGAGAACACCTTTATTTAACCAGGTAGGCTAGTTGAGAACACCTTTATTTAACCAGTTAGGCTAGTTGAGAACACCTTTATTTAACCAGGTAGGCTAGTTGAGAACACCTTTATTTAACCAGGTAGGCTAGTTGAGAACAAGTTCTCATTTACAACTGCGACCTGGCCAACACAAAGCATAGCAGTGTGAACAGACAACACAGAGTTACACATGGAGTAAACAATTAACAAGTCAATAACACAGTAGAAAGAAAATAAAAAAAGAGTCGATATACATTGTGTGCAAAAGACATGAGGAGGTAGGCGAATAATTACAATTTAGCAGATTAACACTGGAGTGATAAATGATCAGATGTTCATGTGCAGGTAGAGATACTGGTGTGCAAAAGAGCAGAAAAGTAAATAAATAAAAACAGTATGGGGATGAGGTAGGTAAATTGGGTGGGCTATTTACCGATGGACTATGTACAGCTGCAGCGATCGGTTAGCTGCTCAGATAGCAGATGTTTAAAGTTGGTGAGGGAGTAAAAGTCTCCAACTTCAACGATTTTTGCATGATCAGTGAGATACACCTGCTGGAGCGCGTGCTACGGGTGGGTGTTGCCATCGTGACCAGTGAACTGAGATAAGGCGGAGCTTTACCTAGCATGGACTTGTAGATGACCTGGAGCCAGTGGGTCTGGCGATGAATATGTAGCGAGGGCCAGCCGACTAGAGCATACAGGTCGCAGTGGTGGGTGGTATAAGGTGCTTTAGTAACAAAGCGGATGGCACTGTGATAAACTGCATCCAGTTTGCTGAGTAGAGTATTGGAAGCTATTTTGTAGATGACATCGCCTAAGTCGAGGATCAGTAGGATAGTCAGTTTTGCTAGGGTAAGTTTGGTGGCGTGAGTGAAGGATGCTTTGTTGTGAAATAGAAAGCCGATTCTAGATTTGATTTTGGATTGGAGATGTTTGATATGAGTCTGGAAGGAGAGTTTACAGTCTAGCTAGACACCTAGGTACTTATAGATGTCCACATATTCTAGGTCGGAACCATCCAGGGTGGTGATGCTAGTCGGGCGTGCGGGTGCAGGCAGCGAACGGTTGAAAAGCATGCATTTGGTTTTACTAGCATTTAAGAGCAGTTGGAGGCCACAGAAAGAGTGTTGTATGGCATTGCAGCTCGTTTGGAGGTTAGATAGCACAGTTTCCAAGGAAGGGCAAGAAGTATACAGAATGGTGTTGTCTGCGTAGAGGTGGATCGGGGAATCGCCCGCAGCAAGAGCAACATCATTGATATATACAGAGAAAAGAGTCGGCCCGAGAATTGAACCCTGCGGCACCCCCATAGAGACTGCCATAGGACCGGACAACATGCCCTCCGATTTGACACACTGAACTCTGTCTGCAAAGTAGTTGGTGAACCAGGCAAGGCAGTCATTAGAAAAACAGAGTCTGATTGACAGAGTCGAAAGCCTTGGCCAGGTCGATGAAGACGGCTGCACAGTACTGTCTTTTATCTATGGCGGTTATGATATTGTTTAGTACCTTGAACGTGGCTGAGGTGCACCCGTGACCGGCTCGGAAACCAGATTGCACAGCGGAGAAGGTACGGTGGGATTCGAGATGGTCAAATAAATATATTGTTTATATAATTGAGTTGGTTTAAGGTTTTAAGGAACTTCGGATGTTTTCAATGACGAGACTCTCAGTTAGATAGCAAATGTTCATTTTTTCCAAAAATATTATTTGTGTAAGAGAAATAGCTCAGTTTTGTTCATCACGTTTGGCTAAGAAAAAAAAACCGATAATGCAGTCAAAACAACGCCTAACTTTTTTCCAAATTAGCTCCATAATATCGACAGAAACATGGCAAACGTTGTTTAGAATCAATCCTCAAGGTGTTTTTCACAATTCTATTCGATGAAAAATCATTCCTGGCAGTCGGTTTCTCATCAAAGGCAAACGGAAAAATACTGCAGCTGGAGATTACGCAATAATTGCGACGGAGGACACCAAGCGACCACCTGGTAGATGTAGTCTCTTATGGCCAATCTTCCAATGATAGCCTACAAATACGTCACAATGCTGCAGACACCTTGGGGAAAACGTGGAAAACGTAAGCTGACTCCTAGCTCCTCCACAGCCATATAAGGAGTCATTGGAATGAGGCGGTTTAAAAAAAATGTGGCACTTCCTGATTTGATTTTTATCTGGGTTTCGCCTGTAACATCAGTTCTGTGGCACTCACAGACAATATCTTTGCAGTTTTGGAAACGTCAGAGTGTTTTCTTTCCAAAGCTGTCAATTATATGCATAGTCGAGCATCTTTTCGTGACAAAATATCTTGTTTAAAACGGGAACATTTTTCATCCAAAAATTAAAAGACCGCTCCCTATATCAAAGAAGTTAAAGCTTGATGGGTTTGATTATGTGTTCTACGCTTCTACTGAATAAATGAAATGCTATGGGTGTGGAAGAGAGGGGCATTTGGTGCGTTATTGTCCAGAGAACGACAGTGCAGAGCCCGGTAGCAGCTCTAGCACTGGTGCAGCTAAATCACCACTGAGAAAGGATGAAAAGGCTAAGGGTTCAGGAGAAGGGATGAAAAGGCTAAGGGTTCAGGAGAAGGGATGAAAAGGCTAAGGGTTCAGGAGAAGGGATGAAAAGGCTAAGGGTTCAGGAGAAGGGATGAAAAGGCTAAGGGTTCAGGAGAAGGGAGAAGGTGGGCAGATGTGGTGGGGAAAATAGGAAAGGAGAGCAATCTGGCTACGGGGGCGGTTGTGGTAGAGCAGGGAAAAGACGGGGGGGAACAGTCGGTGAGATTGTGATTGAGGTCGCTGAGGGGGTGCTGGAGAATGAAATGGGAGTTCAAGAGGAGAGTGAAGCAATGGAAAATTAAGCAGCTGTTTTCAAAGTACCGAGGAGGAAGAGGAAGAATTTAAGGGGTGATGAAGGTTCTAATTCTAACAGGAAGGTAGAGATTGATAAATCAGTTGAGGATAAACCGGTTGTAGAGAGGGTGGAGTTTTCTTCTGGGGATGAAATGGTTTGGAAGGGGGGTATGGGATTGAAAAGGTACGTCAATTTCTGAATTTGACAAAAGGGAAGAAATATATGCAGGATTATAATGGATTTTTTTTCTCCAGAATTTTAATTGTTTATTGAATCAACAACATTTTCTGTCAAAAATAACAGGGGGAGGTTTGACAAGCCCAGAAATTGCTAGACTAAAGAAAGTGGTCACGAGAGTGACAAGTGAGGTACATTCTAAAGGAAATGAAAGAGTTCAGTCGCAGTCTTAACTCTATAAAGAGATGTGTTTTGTGCCTCTGTATTTTTTTCCAGCCATGAGCAGTTTTAAGATTTCTTCTTAAATGTCAATGGGGCAAGAGACGGGGGAAAAAGAGCCGTAGTGTATGAGTTAATAAAGGGAAAGGTAAGTGACATAACATGAAGTTCTGTGGCAACAGGAGTGGGAGGGTGGGGGGCAGTAGTTGTGTGTAGTGGGGGTGTGGCCACCCTGTTCTCAAAAGGGTTTTTGCCTTTGTCATACGAGGTTGAAGAGGTCGTTGAGAGGAGGTTATTCAAAGTTAGAGTGAGGTATGAAAACATCACTATATGTTTAATACATGTATATGCCCCATTAGTGGCAGTTGACAGGGTATGTTTTTTAGAGACATTATCAAATACCATAGAGAAATGTAATACTGAGGATGATTTCTTTCTTGCTCTGGATTTTAACTGTACAGTCAGTAATTTAGATAGAAATCCCAAAAGAACCTCATATAGCCTCAAGAACCTTTTTAAAACGCCTTATTGTAACACATGAACAATGTGATTTTTGGCGGAGTCAAAATGGAGGCACGAGACAGTACACGTGACCCAATGTGAGAGAGAACACAATCTCTCTGGCCAGGTTAGATAGATTTGATTGTTTTGAGCATCATTCTCAGGTCTGTAAATCAAGTGTGATAAACCCAGTGGGATTTTCTTATCATTGTTTAGTAACAAAGGTGGTGTACATTAACGCCGTAAAACCCAAAAGCACATACTGGCATTTTAATATAACTTTATTGAATGATGCTTGTAGTTTTTTCTGGGAGAGGTGGAGGTCTGAAGAGGACAGTTTTGTATCCCTTCAACTGATACAGGGAAATTCCAGATTCAACAATTCTGTAATCAGTACACGCTGAATGTCACCAGACATATCATCAAATCAATGAACATCCTAGAGTCTAAAATAGTGGAACTCCTGACGTTAGTTGAGACACAGGAGACCGAGGCCATATTCAGGCACTCAAGAGGAAAAAAGCCACATTGGCAGACATGCTGGGTATCAGAGGATAGGGGGCATTGGACAGGGAATCTCTGAAATGGATGCCTCATCCACATTTTTCTTTTGTTTAGAGAAAGATAATGGACAACAAATAATTATGAATTGCTTCAAATCAGCTGTTGGACAGGAGCTCACTAGCCCAAGTGAAATTAGAAAGAGGGCAGTAGAGTTCTATGTTCTTTTTGGGGCTATGTTGGGAGAGGATTAGCTAGCAGTAGTTAACGATAGTTTGACCCCAGGGTTACTACCGATAAGCTGCAGAAGGGCTGTCCTCACCCTATGGCCAACAAAGGGTGACCCTAGGGAGGTGAAGAACTGGAGGCCGGGGGCCTTAATGTGCACTGATTATAAGATCCTGTCCAAGGCTTTGTCCACCAGGCTGAGGGAGGTGATGGGGCAAATCATACGGTCCAGTCCTACTGTGTTCCCAGCAGGCAGATAGGGGATAACATTTCCCTGATTCTGGATTTTTGTTGACATCTCTTGGACTATTGGGTTGAATGCTGGTCTAATTGATCAGGAAAAGGCATTTGACCGAGTTGAACATCAATACACTTTTGAGGCTTTTGGTTTCAGCTCTGGATTCTTGCCATGATCAGGGTGATATCTGGTGACATTGAAAGTGTATTGAAAGTTAACGGTGTCTTTAGTGCACCTTTTAAAGTGTGTAGAGGAATTAGGCAGCGGTGTTCGTTGTCCGTAATGTTGTATGCCATCTATAGAGCCACTACTAAATGGCGTTAGAAGTAGCATTGAAGCTTTCACAGGATATTCCTCCTATTCGTCTCTCAGCCTATGCTGATGATATAGTTATTTTGGTTGGTGGTCTCTGAGTGGTCTCTGAGTGGTCTCTGGCTGGTCTCTGAGTGGTCTCTGAGTGGTCTCTGGCTGGTCTCTGGCTGGTCTCTGAGTGGCCTCTGGCTGGTCTCTGGGTGGTCTCTGGCTGGTCTCTGGCTGGTCTCTGGCTGGTCTCTGAGTGGTCTCTGGCTGGTCTCTGGCTGGTCTCTGGCTGGTCTCTGGCTGGTCTCTGGGTAGTCTCTGGCTGGTGTCTGGCTGGTGTCTGGCTGGTGTCTGGCTGGCCTCTGGGTGGTCTCTGAGTGGTCTCTGGCTGGTCTCTGGGTGGTCCCTGGCTGGTCTCTGGCTGGCCTCTGGGTGGTCTCTGAGTGGTCTCTGGCTGGTCCCTGGCTGGTCTCTGGGTAGTCTCTGGCTGGTCTCTGGGTGGTCTCTGGCTGGTCTCTGGGTGGTCTCTGGCTGGTCTCTGGCTGGTCTCTGGCTGGTCTCTGGCTGGTCTCTGGGTGGTCTCTGGGTGGTCCCTGGGTGGTCCCTGGCTGGTCTCTGGGTAGTCTCTGGCTGGTCTCTAGGTGGTCTCTGGCTGGTCTCTGGGTGGTCCCTGGCTGGTCTCTGGCTGGTCTCTGGCTGGTCTCTGGGTGGTCCCTGGCTGGTCTCTGGCTGGTCTCTGAGTAGTCTCTGGCTGGTCTCTGGGTGGTACCTGGCTGGTCTCTGGCTGGCCTCTGGGTGGTCTCTGAGTGGTCTCTGGGTGGTCCCTGGGTGGTCCCTGGCTGGTCTCTGGGTAGTCTCTGGCTGGTCTCTGAGTGGTATCTGGCTGGTCTCTGGGTGGTCCCTGGCTAGTCTGGCTGGTCTCTGGCTGATCTCTGGGTGGTCTCTGGCTGGTCTCTGGCTGGTCTCTGGCTGGTCTCTGGGTGGTCTCTGGGTGGTCTCTGGGTGGTCTCTGGCTTTTCTCTGGGTGGTCTGTGACTGGTCTCTGGGTGGTCTCTGGGTGGTCTCTGTGCTCAGTTAAGATCATAGAGCTTGTTAGCTGCTAGATGGCTCCTTTTAAGGCTGGCTACGGTCATGAGAGAATCTGTGCAGCTGCATATCCCCGCGTAACCCAAGTCAAGGCCTTGTATGTGTGCGTTTCATGGGGGCAGAAGGGTAGGTTAAGTGTGTGTGTGTGTGTGTGTGTGTGTGTGTGTGTGTGTGCTTAAATGCCTGTTAGCTCCATCGGCTTGAGAGGAAACAAATGCTAGTTCCCCAGGCTTAGTGGTTCCATAGAGGCCTGTTTGAAAATGTAGCAGGTTTCATCATAGAAGTAGTACTGGTTATGATGGGTTTGGGACTGAGACTGTCCTAGTGGGAGATTCAAAGTTAACCCCAGGTTTGTGGGATAAAGGGGATGGAGACAGGGTGGTAGAGAGGGGTCAGGGTGGAAAAAATACATTCTCTTCTCCAGCTGCAGACAGGAATGAAGGGAGATCATGGGAGAGAGAAAATAAGGAGATGAGTGTAAGGGGTTATGTCAGGGATTGTGTGTGTGTTGTGTGTGTGTGTTGTGTGGGGGCAGAGGGGTGGGCTGTGTGTGTGTTGTGTGAGGGGAGAGGAGTGGGCTGTGTGTGTATGTGCTTGTGCGTGGAATGGCTAAGTAGGCCTTTCTGTGTGAGGTCTCTTCCTTCTTATGAAAAACTGTGTGGTGTGTGTGTTTAGGTTCTATCAGGGCAGTATTTGTTGGATGACTCTGAACACACACACAGTGCTAACCCCCCTCCAGCGTGTGCTGCAGCTGGGTCCCTGCTCTCCTCACTCCTCATCTGTTTGACTTACCCCTGGTGCTATTCCAGCATGTCACGTTATTCTCTGCCCCAAAACCTTCTGGTCTCTCTCTCTCTCTCTCTCTCTCTCTCGCGCTCTCTCTCTCTCGCTCGCTCTCTCTCTCTTTCTCTCTCTGTCTCTCTCTCTCTCTCTCTCTCTCTGTCTCATTAAAGAGCAGACAGATGTTCTGACCAGGGAGACAACCACACACACCTCCCTCAGGACGCTAGTGGCCAGGCGGCTAGAGCTCACTCTCAGTGGCAGTGCAGTGGGGAAGATGTCTCGGTAAACCAGTCCGGCTACTAATGCAGAAACAGGGATGACATCTCCACTCTCTCTCTCTCTCTCTCTCTCTCTCTCTCTCTCTCTCTCTCTCTCTCTCTCTCTCTCTCTCTCTCTCTCTCTCTCTCTCTCTGTCTCTCTCTCTCTCTCTCTCTCTCTCTCTCTCTCTCTCTCTCTGTCTCTCTCTCTCTCTGTCTCTCTCTCTGTCTCTCTCTCTGTGGTTTCTCTCTCTCCTCTCTCTCTCCTCTCTCTCTCTCTCCCTCTCTCTCTCTCTCTCTCTCTCTCTTTCTCTCTCTGTCTCTCTCTCTGTCTCTCTCTCTGTGGTTTCTCTCTCTCCTCTCTCTCTCCTCTGTCTCTCTCTCTCTCTCTCTCTCTCTCTCTCTCTCTCTCTCTCTCTCTCTCTCTCTCTCTCTCTCTCTCTCTCTCTCTCTCTCTCTCTCTGTCTCTCTACCTCCCTGTCACCTAAAAGGGCATGAGATTTGCCTAGAGATGACTGTGTGCACACAGATGAATTATGAAGAGATGTGCTGATGTGAGAGACCACTAAGGTTACACGTTATTTTATTTATTCATTGTGTGTGTGTGTGTGTGTGTGTGTGTGTGTGTGGGTGTGTGTGTGTGTGTGTGTGTGTGTGTGTGTGTGTGTGCCCACTGAGTGTGTCATGTGAGTGTTAATTGTGTAGGTCTCTCTGTGAGTCTGGGGTACCTGGACTGTGAACGCCGTTGGCTGCAGTCATATTTTATTCATCCACCTTTATTTATTTATGTATTTATTTATTATTCTCTAGATTGGGAAGTGTGTCAGAAGTTGTCCCAGACTGGGAATGATGTCACTTGGGGCAGCACACATGACCCAACCTCCCAGCAGGCCTTGCATCTCTGCTCAAATGCAGATGTCAGGTCCTGGCTGGCACAGCCTCGATGCATTGTAGGTGACAGAATAACAGGGTCATCAGAAGTTTACTGATGAACTGATAGACTCTTGTGGTGCAGTCACATTAAAGGGCAAAGTGCAGTTCATTTTTTGACTTATACACCAATGATATGTACCTGTTGATTTTTGAAGAATATAACTTATAAATGCATCATGAGCTTAGAGCCTCCATTTTAGAGTGATTACATTTCACCAGCCCCATGCCTCAACATTTTACAGAAACAGTGGTGGGGATTATGTCCCTGGAGTGACTTATAGTGCTGATACTACTACTACCTATGGTCAGGTCTTTCCAGAGGTTATTTTAACTGCAGCTCACACCAAACTTCACCCTCAAACACTGAAACGCTCTTTGATTCATCTCAAAGGAAGAGATCGTATTGTCTGAGTCACAGTCAGGCACAATTATCCCCAACATCATCAGTCTCTGTGTTTCTATGTGACACTAACCTTTGTGGAGTGACAGTCAGACAGACGCTGGCCATGAGTATTCTAGAATCCCTGACAGTCAGACAGACGCTGGCCATGAGTATTCTAGAATCCCTGACAGTCAAGACAGACGCTGGCCATGAGTATTCTAGAATCCCTGACAGTCAGACAGACGCTGGCCATGAGTATTCTAGAATCCCTGACAGTCAGACAGACGCTGGCCATGAGTATTCTAGAATCCCTGACAGTCAGACAGATGCTGGCCATGAGTATTCTAGAATCCCTGACAGTCAGACAGATGCTGGCCATGAGTATTCTAGAATCCCTGACAGTCAGACAGACGCTGGCCATGAGTATTCTAGAATCCCTGACAGTCAGACAGACGCTGGCCATGAGTATTCTAGAATCCCTGACAGTCAGACAGAAACTGGCCATGAGTATTCTAGAATCCCTGACAGTCAGACAGACGCTGGCCATTAGTATTCTAGAATCCCTGACAGTCAGATGCTTGCCATGAGTATTCTAGAACCCCTGACAGTCAGACAGATGCTGGCCATGATTATTCTAGAATCCCTGACAGACAGACAGAGTTTGGCCATGAGTATTCTAGAATCCCTGACAGTCAGACAGATGCTGGCCATGAGTATTAAAGAATACTTGACAGTCAGATGCTGGCCATGAGGTTTTTAGAGTCCCTGACAGTCAGATGCTGGCCATGAGTATTCTAGAATCCCTGACAGTCAGATGTTGGCCATGAGTATTCTAGAATCCCTGACAGTCGGATGCTGGCCATGAGTTTTCTAGAGTCCCTGACAGTCAGATGCTGGCCATGGGTATTATTGAATACTTGACAGTCAGATGCTGGCCATGAGTTTTTTAGAGTCCCTGACAGTCAGATGCTGGCCATGAGTTTTCTAGAATCCCTGACAGTCAGATGCTGGCCAAGGGTATTCTAGAATCCCTGACAGTCCGATGCTGGCCATGAGTATTATAGAATTCTTGACAGGCAGATGCTGGCAATTAGTTTTCTAGAGTCCCTGACACAGATGTTCAGATGTTGACAGTCAGACAGATGCTAGCCATGATTATTCTAGAATCCCTGACAGTCAGATGTTTGCCAGATGCTGACAGTCAGACAGATGCTGGATTATTCTAGAATCCCTGACAGTCCGATGCTGGCCATGAGTATTATAGAATTCTTGACAGTCAGATAATGGCCATGAGTTTTCTAGAGTCCCAGACAGTCAGACGCTGGCCATGAGTTTTCTAGAATCCCTGACAGTCAGATGCTGGCCATGGGTATTCTAGAATCCCTGACAGTCAGATGTTGGCCATGAGTATTCTAGAATCCCTGACAGTCAGATGCTGGCCGTGAGTATTCTAGAATCCCTGACAGTCAGATGCTGGCCATGAGTATTCTAGAATCCCTGACAGTCAGATGCTGGACATGAGTATTCTAGAATCCCTGACAGTCAGATCCTGGCCATGGGTATTCTAGAATCCCTGACAGTCTGACAGATGTTGGCCATGAGTATTCTAGAATCCCTGACAGTCAGACAGATGCTGGCCATGAGTATTCTAGAATTCTTGACAGTCAGATGCTGGCCATGGGTATTCTAGAATCCCTGACAGTCAGATATATGCTGGTCATGAGTATTCTGGAATCCCTGACAGTCAGATGCTGGCAATGAGTATTCTAGAATCCCTGACAGTCAGACATATGCTGGCCATGAGTATTCTAGAATCCCTGACAGTCAGACAGATGCTGGCCATGAGTATTCTAGAATCCCTGACAGTCAGACAGACGCTGGCCATGAGTATTCTAGAATCCCTGACAGTCAGACAGACGCTGGCCATGAGTATTCTAGAATCCCTGACAGTCAGACAGACGCTGGCCATGAGTATTCTAGAATCCCTGACAGTCTGACAGATGTTGGCCATGAGTATTCTAGAATCCCTGACAGTCAGACAGATGCTGGCCATGAGTATTCTAGAATCCCTGACAGTCCGATGCTGGCCATGAGTATTATAGAATTCTTGACAGTCAGATGCTGGCCATGGGTATTCTAGAATCCCTGACAGTCAGATATATGCTGGTCATGAGTATTCTGGAATCCCTGACAGTCAGATGCTGGCAATGAGTATTCTAGAATCCCTGACAGTCAGATATATGCTGGTCATGAGTATTCTGGAATCCCTGACAGTCAGATGCTGGCAATGAGTATTCTAGAATCCCTGACAGTCAGACAGATGCTGGCCATGAGTATTCTGGAATCCCTGACAGTCAGACAGATGCTGGCCATGAGTATTCTAGAATCCCTGACAGTCAGACAGATGCTGGCCATGAGTATTCTAGAATCCCTGACAGTCAGACAGACGCTGGCCATGAGTATTCTAGAATCCCTGACAGTCAGACAGACGCTGGCCATGAGTATTCTAGAATCCCTGACAGTCAGACAGACGCTGGCCATGAGTATTCTAGAATCCCTGACAGTCAGACAGACGCTGGCCATGAGTATTCTAGAATCCCTGACTGTCAGATGCTGGCCATGAGTATTCTAGAACCCCTGACAGTCAGACAGATGCTGGCCATGATTATTCTAGAATCCCTGCCAGTTAGACAGATGCTGGCCATGAATATTCTAGAATCCCTGACAGTCAGACAGATGCTGGCCATGAGTATTCTGGAATCCCTGACAGTCAGACAGACGCTGGCCATAAGTATTCTAGAATCCCTGACAGTTAGACAGACGCTGGCCATGAGTATTCTAGAATCCCTGACAGTAAGACAGACGCTGGCCATGAGTATTCTAGAATCCCTGACAGTCAGAAGGATGCTGGCCATGAGTACTCTAGAATCCCTGACAGTCAGACAGATGCTGGTCATGAGTATTCTGGAATCCCTGACAGTCAGATGCTGGCCATGAGTATTCTAGAATCCCTGACAGTCAGACAGATGCTGGCCATGAGTATTCTAGAATCCCTGAGTGTCAGACAGATGCTGGCCATGAGTATTCTAGAATCCCTGACAGTCAGACAGATGCTGGCCATGAGTATTCTAGAATCCCTGACTGTCAGATGCTGGCCATGAGTATTCTAGAACCCCTGACAGTCAGACAGATGCTGGCCATGATTATTCTAGAATCCCTGACAGTCAGACATAGATGTTGGCCATGAGTATTCTAGAATCCCTGACAGTCAGACAGATGCTGGCCATGAGTTTTCTAGAATCCCTGACAGTCAGATGTTGGCCATGAATATTCTAGAATCCCTGACAGTCAGATGCTGGCCATGGGTATTCTAGAATCCCTGACAGTCAGATGCTGGCCATGAGTATTCTAGAACCCCTGACAGTCAGACAAATGCTGGCCATGATTATTCTAGAATCCCTGACAGTCAGACATAGATGTTGGCCATGAGTATTCTAGAATCCCTGACAGTCAGACAGATGCTGGCCATGAGTTTTCTAGAATCCCTGACAGTCAGATGCTGGCCATGGGTATTCTAGAATCCCTGACAGTCAGATGTTGGCCATGAGTATTCTAGAATCCCTGACATTCAGATGCTGGCCATGAGTTTTTTAGAGTCCCTGACAGTCAGATGCTGGCCATGAGTTTTCTAGAATCCCTGACAGTCAGATGCTGGCCAAGGGTATTCTAGAATCCCTGACAGTCCGATGCTGGCCATGAGTATTATAGAATTCTTGACAGGCAGATGCTGGCAATTCGTTTTCTAGAGTCCCTGACAGTCAGATGTTGGCCAAGAGTATTCTAGAATCCCTGACAGTCAGACAGATGCTAGCCATGATTATTCTAGAATCCCTGACAGTCAGACAGATGTTTGCCATGAGTATTCTGGAATCCCTGACAGTCAGACAGATGCTGGCCATGAGTATTCTAGAATCCCTGACTCTCAGATGCTGGCCATGAGTATTCTAGAACCCCTGACAGTCAGACAGATGCTGGCCATGATTATTCTAGAATCCCTGACAGTCAGACGCTGGCCATGAGTTTTCTAGAATCCCTGACAGTCAGATGCTGGCCATGGGTATTCTAGAATCCCTGACAGTCAGATGTTGGCCATGAGTATTCTAGAATCCCTGACAGTCAGACAGATGCTGGCCATGAGTTTTCTAGAATCCCTGACAGTCAGATGCTGGCCATGAGTATTCTAGAATCCCTGACAGCCAGATGCTGGACTTGAGTATTCTAGAATCCCTGACAGTCAGATCCTGGCCATGGGTATTCTAGAATCCCTGACAGTCAGACAGATGTTGGCCATGAGTATTCTAGAATCCCTGACAGTCAGACAGATGCTGGCCATGAGTATTCTAGAATCCCTGACAGTCCGATGCTGGCCATGAGTATTATAGAATTCTTGACAGTCAGATGCTGGCAATTAGTTTTCTAGAGTCCCTGACAGTCAGATGTTGGCCAAGAGTATTCTAGAATCCCTGACAGTCAGACAGATGCTAGCCATGATTATTCTAGAATCCCTGACAGTCAGACAGATGTTTGCCATGAGTATTCTGGAATCCCTGACAGTCAGACAGATGCTGGCCATGAGTATTCTAGAATCCCTGACAGTCCGATGCTGGCCATGAGTATTATAGAATTCTTGACAGTCAGATGCTGGCCATGAGTTTTCTAGAGTCCCAGACAGTCAGACGCTGGCCATGAGTTTTCTAGAATCCCTGACAGTCAGATGCTGGCCATGGGTATTCTAGAATCCCTGACAGTCAGATGTTGGCCATGAGTATTCTAGAATCCCTGACAGTCAAATGCTGGCCATGAGTATTCTAGAATCCCTGACAGTCAGATGCTGGCCATGAGTATTCTAGAATCCCTGACAGTCAGATGCTGGACATGAGTATTCTAGAATCCCTGACAGTCAGATGCTGGCCATGGGTATTCTAGAATCCCTGACAGTCAGACAGATGTTGGCCATGAGTATTCTAGAATCCCTGACAGTCAGACAGATGCTGGCCATGAGTATTCTAGAATCCCTGACAGTCTGATGCTGGCCATGAGTATTTTAGAATTCTTGACAGTCAGATGCTGGCCATGAGTTTTCTAGAGTCTCTGACAGTCAGATGCTGGCCATGGGTATTCTAGAATCCCTGACAGTCAGATGTTGGCCATGAGTTTTCTAGAGTCCCTGACAGTCAGATGCTGGCCATGGGTATTCTAGAATCCCTGACAGTCAGATGTTGGCCATGAGTATTCTAGAATCCCTGACAGTCAGATGTTGGCCATGAGTATTCTAGAATCCCTGACAGTCAGATGCTGGCCATGGGTATTCTAGAATCCCTGACAGTCAGATGCTGGCCATGGGTATTCTAGAATCCCTGACAGTCAGATGCTGGCCATGAGTATTATCGAATCCCTGACAGACAAATGCTGGCCAAGAGTATTCTAGAATCCCTGGCGGTGTAGTTTCAAAGATGAATGTTCACAAGGGTTATTTCTGGGGTGTGCAGTCGGTGTGAGACTGACTATGACGTATGTGTGCCGTTCTCTCTCATCCCCCTGGAATAGGGTCGTAATCGGCCCTCTGGCCTTGTAAATATTATATGGGTGTTCTATCCTCAATCATCGCTCCAATACCGAAGATAATGGTACTCACCATTTCAGTACACTAACACCCTTATCGAGGGCATCCCCCCTGTTAGATGGTATCTTCCATGATTTATGCCTTAGTTTACATTATTTCTGGATCCTTCTCTGCAATTTCAGCCTCATCCATACCAATCCCACTGGCCTCCCTCCCTCCTTTCCCCATCTCTCTCTGTGAACATGTCCTCTTAATCGCCATCCCTTTTTCTTTCCTTCTCCTATCTCTCTCTTTTTAGACTATGAGATGGTTTTATTTATTTATCGAACAGTCTGTTTGAGACATGGTTTATATGAGGCAATGTTGTGGTAGTGTGTGCGTGTGTGTGTGTGAGTGGGGTTTACAGGGGTCTGACTTAATGGTGTGATGGGGGAAATATAATTTCCCCCCCCACCCCACCCCACCCCCTGGTGGTTACAGTAAGTGGGGTGTATGGTGGACGTTGGCTCTGAGACTGGTGTGTACTGGGAGTTTGTTGTTGTGGAGGTTGGGAATATGCCTCAAGGCTGGGAGAGGCTGTTGGTCCAAAGAGATAAGCAGCTAAGTGCTGCTCCTGTCATAAGAAATTAGCCCTAGATGACATGTTGACAGCAGCACAGCCACACAAATGCACGGCAGCTCTCCACCCCTTTTAATTTAGACTCTCTCTCACCCCCCCTCTCTATATATCTCTCTTTCTCTTACTCTCTCTCTCCCCTGTCTCTGTCCAAATTAGCATTGTTTTTGTCATTCAGTGAACCTGGTGATCGGGAGAGAGAAGCCTAGTAGATGTCTGGCTTTGGGAAGCGACGTGGTTACAGTGAGTCTGTGTGTTTGTGTTCATAAAAACATGAGGAGGGAGCTGGGTGCAGCAGAACGCTTGTTGTGGGGTGGACTGACTCGGGTCTGCTTGGCCCACGCCTGACGCTACCTCCCATTAATAAAACAGGATTTACAGTTCATGTCTGCTCCTGCCGCCATCCCTAATCTGTCTGTTTTAACTCTGCCACGCACTGCAGACGGGTGAGAGCTGGATGTTACCGTGGCAACCTACCTTAATTGGCATGGCATGACTGACACCTGCTGTCAGGTCTGATGGCTTTCCTGACCGGCAGTGAGCTGGACAGCCCAGGCTGGGGTCCTCAGTGAATAATCAGTTGTGTGAAGTTGAGAATGGCTGGTCATTGCTCAGAATAATCTTATGTCACAGCATTGAAGCCCACTAAACTGAGACTATTACTACGGTTTCTTATCAAGGGTATTCCACAACAAAATGTCATGCCTAATCGCTATGGGACAACCATAAACCATTTCACAGTTCCGGAGCAAGACATGGTAGTGACATTGATAGTTACTATGGATTTCTATGGCCGCCAAGCCATGTGCTGCATATTAAAGACACCACTATAGTCTAAGTACAAGACACTTCCTCCATTTCCACATGGGGTCTTTTTTTATCCGTCCATCTCCTAGCCTAAATGCCTTCATTACGATGGAACTGACATGTTTCGACAATGGTGCTGGAATAAGTGGTAATGGATCTCTGTAGCTCTCTTCATAAGCCCTACAGCATATCTCTCCTGTCTCTTCTCTGACTGTCTTGTAGCAATGATTACAGTCAAATACAACCTTAAAATAACCTCTCATTACCTTCCAGTAGCTGTCTGTGTTTCTGTCTCAGATGGCACCCTATTTCCTTTTATAGTGCACTAACTTTGGTCAAAAGTGGTGCACTATATAGGGAATAGGGTACCGTTTGGGTCTCAGCCTGTGTCTGTGTGTATGTGGAGCACCAGGACCACACATCACTGTCAGACAGAGACAAGACATTATGGATCAGGGCCTGATGCCTCCTACAGACCTGTCACACTCCACTTATCCTTTCTTTCACTCGCTCCCTTTCTCTTTCTGTCATCACAGAAGTGTAGCCATTCTCCTTCTGTTCTCCTCTCTACTACCATTCTCTCTCTCTCTCTCTCTCTCTCTCTCTCTCTCTCTCTCTCTCTCTCTCTCTTTGTCTCTCTCTCTCTCTTTTGCTCTCTCTCTCTCTCTCTCTCTCTCTTTGTCTCTCGCTTTCTCTCTCTCTCTCTCTCTCTCTCTCCCTCTCCCTCTCTCTCTCTCCCTCTCTCTCTTGCTCTCTCTCTCCCTCTCTCTCTTGCTATCTCTCTTGCTCTCTCTCTCTCTCTCTCTCTCTCTCTCTCTCTCTCTCTCTCTCTCTCTCTCTCTTTCTCTCTCTCTCTATGTCTGTGTCTTTATTCCTCTCTCTCTCTCTCTCTCTCTCTCTCTCTCTCTCTCTCTCTCTCTCTCCTTCCCTCTCTCTCTCTCTCTCTCCCTCTCTCTCCTGCTCTCTCTCTCTCTATGTTTGTGTCTTTATTCCTCTCTTTCTCTCTCTCTCCTCTCTTGCTTCCCCTGCCTAACAAGGTTTCCATGGAGAAGGTGAAGGACAATGGTTTGAGTTTGTTTTATTAGTTGTTTACTCATGAAACGTCATCCAATGAAATGCTGACTTGCAGTTTCCTTCTGGACAATGCAACAACAATAACCAATAATAAAAGAAAAGATAAGAATAGGAACATAAAATAAATGACAGTAGAATGAAATAAAAGTCTGATATTTACACGTGTATTGGAGTACTGAGCAGTATAATAAGAGTGTGGTAGCAGCTGTGACCTGTGTGTGTGTACAGCAACATGAATGTATGCGTGGGTGTGTGTGTGTGTGCATGAGTGAGTGCATGTGTGCTAAGGTGTTACAAATGAAAGGATCTGCCAGTTAGAAGAGGAGGAGAAAGGATATCGCCGAGACCACAGAGATCGACAAAAGGATGTTGCTTCATCCTGTATTTGAGATGTCAGAGTGAACACGAGGTAGAACCCTGGACCGTGGCTCATATGTCTAAAAACAACACACATGTTATTCGCTCCTCCTCGCGTACTGTACATGCATTGGAAATTCATGTCTAGTGATTTTCTTTTCCAATATACAGTATTTCTGAAAACCAGTTACATCCTCTATTCATGACTGCAGTAATCCAGGCGGCTTAATGCATTACCACTGGACCACTGCTGATGATGTCAGCAGAGAGGAAGTTGCACACGAATGCTTGGTTTTCCTCTTGTTTTTGTCAAGTAACCCAGCCACCTTGGCTTTCATGTTCCCCCTCTCTCTCTTGAATGGGCAGTTATGGAAAACCCACAGTCCCCTTGGGGACAGCTCAAACATTCCCTTTAGCCCGGTTTCTTTTTCTGGGCTCCCAGAACCAAACACAGTCACTTCTGATTGGTTCTTCACATGTCCCGTGTCCCATGTCCCGATGCCCAGGGAATGACAGCACTCTTTCCCCTCTTTTCTCTTTCTTTCTCTCTCTCTCTCTCTCTCTCTCTCTCTCTCTCTCTCTCTCTCTCTCTCTCTCTCTCTGTGTGAACAGTGATAGCGCAGTTTTCCAAGCCCAGCTGTAGAGCACATATAGGCTGCTAGAATCTCTCTCGTGTTATTTAATGTAAAGAGAAACAAGCTTTCATCTTGGATTTGGCCTTAGCACTCCCTACATCAAATGATTGTGGTGGATATTGTATAAGCTGAATTCTCAGTAAAGATAACAGAATAATAGGTTAAAAAACAGAAGATGTTTTTCCGGGGACCAATCCACGCGTCTTTTGGTCTACAGTGTAGTGGATTGAAATGCCAATCGATAGTAGATACTAGTATGTCGGCGTCGCAAAGCGTGTGATGTTTCTACCGCAGTGCAACAGTAGGGAGTCATTCTGTCTAACAGGCTGTCTAGTTACAGAATGAAGACTTTAGTGTTTATTTCATGTGAAAACATCAGAAACAGTGTGTTTGCTGACTAAGGTCGCCTGCCAGCCAGCCCCCTGTTATAGAACACATGGAAACAACCCCACTGTAGCCAAGGCAGGAGACAGAGAACAGACAGAAGAAGAGTTCCCCTCACATCCCTCTCTTTCTCCCTCCTTCCCGTTGCTCATCTCTCTCTTCCTTCCCGTCTTCTATTTGCCCACTCCTACTTTCTCCAATCCCCCTTTCTTTCTTTCTATCCTACTTTCTCCAATCCCCCCTTTCTTTCTTTCTTTCTATCCTACTTTCTCCAATCCCCCTTTCTTTCTTTCTATCCTACTTTCTCCAATCCCCCTTTCTTTCTTTCTATCCTACTTTCTTTCTTTCTTTCTTTCTTTCTTTCTTTCTATCCTTTCTTTCTTTTTCTTTCTTTCTTTCTCTCTCTCTCTCTCTCTCTCTCTCTCTCTCTCTCTCTCTCTCTCTCTCTCTCTCTCTCTCTCTACCTCCTCCTCTTCTCTTCCTCTTTTATTGGCACGACTGCTTGTTTTGAAAAGCTGCATAAACTCCGGCATATTTTCCATGACTTCAGCCCTGCTCAGAAACCTGCTGAACCCGTCTGTCCTAGTGACTGTGTCTGGAGTAGGAAGGATGTCCTAGTGACTAGGTCTGAAGTCTGGAGTAGGAAGGATGTCCTAGTGACTGAATCTGGAGTAGGAAGGATGTCCTAGTGACTGAGTCTGGAGTAGGAAGGATGTCCTAGTGACTGGGTCTGGAGTCTGGAGTAGGAAGGATGTCCTAGTGACTGAGTCTGGAGTAGGAAGGATGTCCTAGTGACTGAGTCTGGAGTAGGAAGGATGTCCTAGTGACTGGGTCTGAAGTCTGGAGTAGGAAGGATGTCCTAGTGACTGAGTCTGGAGGCTGGTAGGGAGGATGGCCTAGCGACTGGGTCTGGAGGCTGGTAGGGAGGATGTCCTAGCGACTGGGTCTGCAGGCTGGTAGGGAGGATGGCCTAGCGACTGGGTCTGCAGGCTGGTAGGGAGGATGGCCTAGCGACTGGGTCTGCAGGCTGGTAGGGAGGATGGCCTAGCGACT